>NC_081573.1:34986598-35018251 GCF_022355385.1 Mustela nigripes
CCTCCTCCTCCTCCTCCTCCTCCTCCTCCTTCTTCTTCTTCTTCTTCTTCTTCTTCTTCTTCTTCTCCCTCTTCTTCTTCTCCCTCTTCTTCTTCTTCTTCTTCTTCTTCTTCTTTAAGATTTATTATTTATTTGAGAGGGAGAGAGTACAGGAGGCGGGGGTACCAAAGGAGAGGGAGAGGGAAAGCGGACTCGTCACCAAGTACAGAACTCAACTCCAGGCTCAATCTCATGATCCTGAGTTAAAGCCAAGAGCCTGGAGCTTAACAAACTGAGCCACCCAGGCACCCTGTAATCATCATTTTTCTTAATGAGTTTTTATGAAGTCTTTGACATGACCCCAGTTGCTTTTATAAGTATTATCTGAATTAATCCCCAAACCAATCCTATGGAGTTGGTACCACTATTTTTCCACTTTTATAGATGAGGGACTAAAAGCTTAGAAAAACTAGGTAACTTACCCAAACGAGTAGCAGAATTGGAATTTTGAACCCACCTTCTCCTCGAGTCACTCGTCTTTCCTTATCTTGGCGTCTCCATTATTTACTTAGTGGAATTAATCACAATGTGCAATTAATTATTTACTTTTTATTTTCTTTCTCTTCCATCACAGTGAAAGCTTCATGGAAGCAGAGTCTATTTCTATGTTTGCTCAGTTACTTTCCCAGCATGCGGTGTGGTACTTACTCTACAGAAGACACTTTTCATGGCAACAGTATTTGCTGAAAAAGAGAGCGAATATCTGATGCCAAAGTCACATCTGGGGCCACTATATACATGAGAGAAAGTTTCTACTAAAAACACTTTTCTATTTTAAGGGAGAAATCCAGGTTTTAATGTAGGTAATGATTTAGTTTGCTAAAATTAGAAATGAGGTAATTTCATAAGAATTTTATGTTAAGATTTAGTATCCTGAATTATTGAGTCTTGAGAATACAAAGTTGAAATATGACTTAATTACTGTCATCATATATTTGAGGGAAATCATAATGAGGGGGTGACCAGCTGTTCCCCATCTGTACTGAGCACAGAACAGGAGGAAGGGACTTACATAAAAGCATAAGAATTAAGCCAATCTCACACAGGGCTGGGAGGTATTGGGGTAAATTTTTGAGTTATTACCAAGAATAAGTTTTCCACATATTTTTATTTACTTCTTTTCCTTATGCTGTCAGATGATGTGCCCAATAATTGGAGTGTCTCCTTTTTGATTCTCATAGCCCTAGTCTCACTAGAAACATCAAAGGCCACATTACGAAGAACAAGCTACCCAAGTCATGGTGATCATGGTGAATGACACCACTCGTATAATTAATTCTGTATGCTCTTATACCAGCCAGTGAGATGAGAGCTAATTGGTTCTGTAAGCGAGGCAATTTGCAGTTTGCGACAATGTAGGGGACTTGCTTAAATATCATTTAGACTGAATAACTTTGCTGGATTTAATTTTCTTAATGCATTTGTACTTCTCATGTTTGATAATATCAGTAAGAATTAGATGTAATCTTCCAAAATGATGATCAACTCTGAAACAGACAATTAGTTGAATCAAATATCCAAATCTGTAATTGATTACATAAGGAGGAAGTTTAATCTTCTCTGGTGTCCTTACAGTTATTAAAATGAAAGAACATTGGTGGGTTTGCTTTTTGCTCTTAGAGGGCTGCCTTCTTTGTCTCATTTGGTTTTGAGTAGAGCTAAACACGTAGGGCATGGCATCAACTTCTCCTGGGCTTTATTTCTACCCAACATTGTTTCTCATGCTCTGTAAGTTTTTAAGTCAGTAAGTATATTTGGATGCCCACTATATTTCAGGTGAATTCGTTTGGTGGTACTGTGGACCAGTTATGAAGGTAAAGTATGGGCAAATTTTAAAGGGGAATTAAGCCCCACTGCTGGTTTCTCACAGAGGACAACCATGAGAAAAGATTATGGGAGTGTAATCTATTTTTAGTACAATACACAGATGAAAGAATATAGTTCTGCCTGCACATTCCAGGGTAGAAAGACTCTAGCTCTGTGTTTAGAAACATAGCTCTGATGGGAGTTCAAATATTATCTTTTCCATTTATTTACTGTCTAAGTTGCTTAGCTTTTTGGGGACGTGATTTTCTAATCTTCTGATTAGGGATAATAATCATACTACTTTACAGGATTGTTGTGAAGATTAAGTGTGATGAATGTGTGTGTGTGTGTGTGTGTGTGTACACCTGAACTTACAAAAACGTTGACATACTAGCCAGTGAACCCAGTTCAGCCTGCTCCCTGTTTTTGTGTGGCGCAGGAACTAAAAATAGTTTTCATGATTTTTAAAGATGGAAAAAAATTAAAACAAAATACATTTTTTGGTACTTGAAAATATATGGTATTCAGTGTCCCTTTATTCAGTGTCCATAAATAACACAGTTGTGCTCATTTGCTTATGTATTGGTTATAGATGCTTTCACTCAACAAAGGCAGAGTTGAGTAGTTGTGACAGATTCTATGGCCTTTAAAGCTGAAAATATTTATTTTCTGGCCATTTACAGAAAACATCTTGTCACACTCTAGCTTGCAACATTGTCTGACATAAAGTAAATACTAAAAGTTGTTACCTATTATGAAGCCATTTTCCAAGTTAGAATAATAATTTGGCATGAACTTTAGTGTGAACATCTTTTCATTTTAGAAGCTAAATGTAATGAATTAAAGCGTATTCATGTGGTGGTAAAGTACAAGCACATATCTAATTCAGATGTCTCTCTCCTGGTTATATCTTAGAATTTCATTAAGAATGAATAAATCTTGGGGGTGCCTGGGTGGCTCAGTGGTTTAAAGCCTCTGCCTTCAGCTCAGGTCATAATCCCAGGATCCTGGGATCCAGCCCCGCATGCATCGGGCTCTCTCCTCAGCAGGGAGCCTGCTTCCCTCTCTCTCTCTGCCTGCCTCTCTGCCTACTTGTGATCTCTGTCAAATAAATAAACAAAATCTTAAAAAAAAAAAAGTACAAATAAATCTTGAATTTCTTGTCTAAGTGGAAGGACTTGTGTTGTGGATCAAAATAATGGTCTAATAATGGTTGGTAAATGGTCTAACTGGTGTGAGTATCATATCACAGAATACAGTTGTGAGAAGTTCACTAAAGCTCATGGGTTTTATCCACTACACTCCTCCTCCCGCCCTGCCTCCCCCGCCCCCGCCCCCAGCAACCTCCCTCCCTCCTCCACCAGGAAATTAATTTTTTTTGAGAATGCCTAAGTACTTTGAACAAGAGGAAGTAGAATCATACCCCCCAGGGCAGACCCAGCTATCATCTCTGTAGGGATCTAACTCAAACTGAGTGGTGTGGATGCCAGGCCAGCATTCACTGTATCTTTGGTACAAAATCCCTCTCCAAGTTCTTTCTAGTTGGAGGCTCATTCTGTTTCCATAATCACGCAATGCATTTGAGGAAGTATATTCAATATACCATTATTTCAATCCCTGCTATGAAGTATATCTTTAGCGAGGTGACTCATTCATTCCGCTATTATTTATTCATGTGTAGACTTCTTATATAAATTGCTTCACTTACAGCTTTTGGGCTCCCAGTTCTGAAGCTCTCTTTTTGAAAATCAATGACACCTATCTTCTGAGGGAAACTCTCTGTAAAGCAAGCTGTGATGACTTTTGTTATACTTCTTGGCATTAATTATTCATGGTTATTTATTGAATAATTCAACATGTTATATGATTATTTTAAAATTCTCTACCTTGTTACTGAAAAGTGAGGACTTTCTGGGCCATCGGTTGATTCATGCCAAATGAAGCTATTATTGGTGAGAGCATACAATATGTAAGAAGGTGACTTTCACTTTCCAGGTCTTCATTAAATAAAATAAAGATGATTTGAGTATATTCCATGGCCTTCAAGGAGAACAGGGAGCTCATTCCTACTCAAGCTATACTCTAAGTAAAGGGAAATTACCAGTATAACATTCAGGCAGGATTTAGAGAAAAAGGGAATGCTTTCCATGTGATAGGGTGACAATGAAATAATGAAACAGCTGCCCTCCACGGTCAGCTAAATAATATAAACTATTCCACAAAAATGGTCTTTTCCTCCTTTCCTTGCCCCCCCCCATTTTCTTCTCTGATTTTAATAGGTAAAAAGCCAGAGGTTTCTTAAGTATTTGTTTTTGTTGTTTTTAATTATTTCTCATTTTTATCACTCAGTTCCATGCCATTATTTATTCCTTTGTTCTGACACTTAATTCTACAGTGACAGTCTTTCTGGTGTTTATGGATCTTCTGTAAATGCAAAACCCCCACTGTCTTAACCGTATATAAACCAGTAATTGTCCACAATGTCCCTTAAACTGTTGGAAGTAAAAAGCAGCACCATCAGGAATTCCGATTTCCCATCACATTCTTTTCCCAGGCTTTCCAGTTTTCCTTCACTAAATACTTCTGCTTCTAAATGAGCTTCTACACAGCTTTTATCTGCTCTCACATATCTTTAAGTGATACATAATTTCAAAATCGTAATTGCTAAGTTATTTAATATTCTATCACCAAGTACCATATTGATTCATACTTGGAGGGGGCTGGACCAGGAAAGGTGAATATAAATGAAAGTATTTTACAAGCATAGTGTCACCTGGATTAAAAGGTTCCAAGTAGGTCACTACAATTTCCCTATCTACTGAGGTTTTTCATTCAAATAGGTCTAACATTTTTTAACATACATGTGCCTTGGACCTGTACACAGCAATTTTCTAATTGCTGTGATCTATGGTAATGGTAGAGCAAAAAGCTACTTATGATTCAACTTATTTTAATATGTTTTCATTTGTTGTGCTCTTTGGCCTAACAATTATGTTTGTGAAGAGAGAATTAAGTGATAGGATGTTTATCGTGGTGTTACTACTGAAAGATAAACTATGGCACGAAAATGTGTAAATACCTAACAAGAAGGAATTGATTAAATAAGCCATAGTCCATCTATAAACCAACATTAAAAACTTGTAAAACCAGGGGCACCTGGGTGGCTCAGTGGCTTAAAGCCTCTGCCTTCGGCTCAGGTCATGATCCAGGGTCCTGGCATCGAACCCCACATCGGGCTCTCTGCTCTGCAGGGAGCCTGCTTCCCTTCCTCTCTCTGCCTGCCTCTCTGCCTACTTGTGATCTCTGTCTGTCAAATAAATAAATAAAATCCTAAAAAAAAAAAAAAAACTTGTAAAAACAATGTTGTAGATCAATAGTCAGTGACTGGAAAATGCTGATAAATTACCAGATTAAAAAGTTATATATTAGGATGAGCAATACAATTTACATTCACACAAATGTCTATGTGTGAACACATCTATATTTATTAATCCATATATGCATCTATGGAAGTATATATATCATAAGAAGATACATATGTGTGTTATATATAGGAAAATATTATATATTTGTGTATATTCTTTCAGATTACTTTTACCAACTGTGTCTGACTTGATGAAACCAAGGCTTGTTTTGTTTTTCTAATTTTACTAAGTTTTTCCAAATTCTTCTTAAAATGTATTGTTTTTAGATATAGAGGAAAACAATTTTAAGTAATTTTGATCTGGGGATAATAGAGATTTCACATTATCAGAGATTAAAAATTTCACATTAAGAAGTAATTATTTTATCAAGTTCTCTTCACCTCTCCCTTGCTTCTACTCACGGAGGACTGCATCAGCCAACAGTCAGATGGAAGGCTTCTGTGACTGCCCTTCCTCGGAATACAGGGAAGAACTTGTGGGACAAGATTTGGTACCTAGTCTGAATGCCAGTTCATGCTTAAAGAACAAAACACAAATATGTTATCAAGTGCAAGTACGAACTTAGAACTTTTCCCAGGGGAACAGCTTTTTGTAGTTCTATACAAACTAGAATTCTGAAATAGTTGTATCTCTCTGCAGAGACATCTTTAGAATTCTTGCAAGGCAAGTGTTGAAATCAGAAGGTTTCCTTGGTATTATGGAATCAGATCAAAATAAGGAGAAATGGATAAAGAACTGATTGATTAATTAATATCCCATCTTCCAAGAACTTTAAAGTCATTTAAAAAATAGTGAGGAAGGGACACCTGGTGGTTCAGTCAATTATGCATCTGCCTTCGGCTCAGGTCATGATCCTGGAGTCCAAGAATCGAGCCCTGCATCTGATTTCCCGCTCAGCAGACAGTCTCCTTCTCCCTCTGGCCCTCCCCCCTTTCATGCTCTTTCTCTCTCACTCTCAAATAAATCTAAAATAATAATAATAATAATGAGAAAGTAAATGTTAGTGAAAAACATGGGTAAGATCATGTGAAGTTAGATGAACTTGTAACTTCACATGATCTTGTCCTGTATCCTGTATCCTGGCTTTTGGATCAGGAGGTAAATGGGCTTAGAGTGAGCAAAAGTTGTTTTTAATTCATATTTTTAAAATGATTTTATTATTTATTTATGTGGGGGGTAGAGAGAGAGAACACACACACATGCACGAGCCGGGGAGGGATTGGGGAGAGAGAGAGAGAGATCATTTCAAACAGGCTCTGCACTAAGTTCAGAGCCTGACACAGGGCTCGATGTGGGGCTCCATCCCATGACCTGAGATCACAACCCCAGACAAAACCAAGAGTCAGTAGCTTAACCGAGTGAGCCACACAGACACCCATGTTTTCAATTAATACTTAAGATAAAGCATGAAATTACAGGCTGTGCTAATTTTTCCTTAATTAGCATACATATAATCATAAGTGTATCCTCACATTTTTTAACCTGTTCAGTTTATTATTTTTGTAAAAAAAAATCTTTGAGTAAATGTGGTGATCTAGGAATATGCGCGACAATGTCAAAGATTTCAGCAAAGGGCTCCCAGCTCTATCCATGTGGTGTGGACCATGTAGCATATTCTGTTACAGGCTTTCAGCAAATGTATCACTTCCAAGGTTGTGTTCAGAGACAGCAGTTTCTGGCAGCAATAGTGGGTAGTGTGAAAACCAAATTTCCATTGTTAGCTGGAGGAATACTATATAAGGAATCTTCTTTTTTTCTAAAGCACACAACATACAACACAGTATACAAAAGCATATGTGCGTTTTAAATTGCTAATTAAAAGAAAGCTTAAGGTTGAGACAGTGGCATTGCAAGACATACCATCTCTGTATTCCTAATAATTTTCATTAATGCTGATCTCAAAAAAAAATGTGAACTATGGCTGGACACTTTCCTATCGTTTTCTTTTAGTCAGGTTTTGGTCAGTTTTCTAAGCGTCCCTGTTTCTGATTTTTTACTGTCTTTTAAGGTAACAGCTGAAGTAGATAAGTAATTACTTATATTACTGCATATCACTTTAAGAGACTGAACAAATTCCCAAAGTCTTGGTACATAGAAATTCTAGAATCAAGTGTCCTCAATTCTTTATAATGACTGATAGCCAATGTTACATGAAAAATACAAATAGCATTTATTTTCTTGAAATACACCATTAAGAGGGAAAACATTTATTGTTTCCTATTCTATATCACTAATAACCAAATAGAGAATAAATTTCCCCTCAAAGATATCTATCAATGGGATAGTTAGAAACCTATTAAGATTTACTGTTCTTTATTACATCCTGGATAAACTGATTCTTGCTTGAAGGCCATGACAAAAGAATTTCATATTCCTGGAGAAAAGTGGAGCTATACAATTTCCTAATAGACATATTAATTACTATAATTACTATAAAATTATAGCAATAACTATACTCTAAATTGTTAAATAGTTCCCGCCACGAGAATTTTCTACTGCCAAAGTGTGCCACAGATTTTGTGTTCATTTCAGTGCTTTATATTTTGGGGGTTTTTAGGTCAGTTTTATGCTTCATATAGCTAATAATTCTAATACTCATAGGCATAACAATGAAGAATCTGGTTATTTGCCTTATTATGAACCTCACAATAGGTGTCACATAGTAATCTACTGAGCTATGAATTGGTTTTTGGTTTTAGATGTTGTAAGATAATTAAGATAATAAGAGGTCATTTCCCTTGTCTTATTTTAGAGAATGAAGTCTTTAATTTCTGGAGGTGTGAGGCTACTTTCATCCCCAGTGAGAATTAGCAGACCTTTAAAAATATGAAAAACTTGCAAATTAATGGATGATAATGTTGGATAATCCTAGAAGGCAAAGCCCGTGGTTTAGGGAGACAGAATGTCCCATCCTGGAGAATGAGAGCCTTCCAAAGAGTGGAGAAGGGATGAGTAGCTATTTTGGCAAGGAGGTGTCGGAAAGAGTGGTCAAACATGGTGTAGATCACTGGCCTGTTTATTCACATGCTCTTGTTGAAAACTGGTCATAGGTTACTTATGGAAGCTTAACTCTAGTGACATTTCCTCATAGGTTTGATGAGGAATAGTCTGGTAGCGCCTTATTGGTAGAGGAGGCCTTTCTTTCTTTTCTTTTTTTTTTTAAGATTTTATTTATTTATTTCACAGACAGAGATCACAAGTCAGACAGAGATCACAAGTAGTCAGAGGCAGGCAGAGAGAGAGGGGGAAGCAGGCTCCCCGCCGAGCAGAGAGACCGATGCCGGGGCTCAATCCCAGGTCCCCAGCATCACGACCTGAGCTGAAGGCAGAGGCTTTAACCCAATGAGCCACCCAAGCACCCCTAAAGGAGGCCTTTCTGAGAGGCATCTATGTCAAGCAGTGTTGCTCCAGAAAGCATTGGACTAAGGATACTAAGCATTGGACTAAGGATACTAAGGATGCTTAGTATCAGTCTGTATGGGGGGGACCTGAATGACTCAGTCAGTTAAGCATATGCCTACAGCTCCAGTCATGATCCTGGAGTCTTTGGATCCTGCTCAGGAGGGAGCATGCTTCTCCCTCTCCCTCTGCTGCTCCCTGCTTGTTGCTCTCTCTGTGTGTCGAATAAAAAAAAAATCTTAAAAAAAAAATCAGTCTGTATGGCACCTAGTTTGGCTCTCGTACATCTCCACCTTCTACTACATGAGATCATGGTTCTCAGATTAGTCCAAGGTGGAAGAGGAATGGAGCATAAAGATAACTTTTTATAAAATCTGGTTCAACCTTTCAAGAATTAACTTGGTGCCAACAAGCACTAATGTTTCTGTTATCTGAATATTGTGGAACAAATTAAACAAATATTAGAGAAGCAAACACTCAAGATATTTTATTTGAACTAAATTATATGTTATGGATCAGATAATTACAAATTTTCTGAAGGAAAAGATTTTGTTGTAGCCTAAATTTGTATACCTTGTTCAGGGTAAAAAGTTAAGGTCTGAAGTTATCATGTGAAGGATATTTTATTTTTACTTATCTAAACATGTATTACTTCTTCTTCATTTATGGATTCTTTCACTTGATAACATTTATTGCTTAATGTGATACACAGATAAAACTGGTGATCTCCTCTGACCTTGATTCAATTACAGTATAGGGAGTGATTGAAGGTTGAATAATATGATTAATATAAAATTTAATATTTAAACTTTTATGCAGTTGTACTGAGAAAAATGCTTTCCAATTCCCTTTTGGAGATAGTACTCCTGAAAGATGACATTGGAGTATTGATATTTCCATTGCCAAGAATCAGTGTCAAAGATATGGCTGCCAGAAAAGCCAAAGCCATTTGCTATACAGGTATTTTTCGTTGGACACAAAGGAGGTCTTTGGTTTCTACTGGTTTTACATTGTAGTTCTCTTAAGGACAGTTCTGACCAAAAAAGTGCATCCTGTTTGGCTAGTCTAAAGACTCATCAAAGTATCTTTTCAAAAGCAGGGTCTTAAGAAATAAATGAGTTGACTTTGGTCATTCCATGGGTTCATCCAACCAACTTTTCTTTAAGCGTTGACTAGGTCCCATATGCTGTGTAGTCATTATGGTCATAGCTGTACATGACAGGAGCTTTTATTTAACCAAAGAAGATACAATTATTTGTTAAATGTAGAAAGCATGATGAGTATTATTGAGACATAATAATTATGTTGATATATTATTATATTGTATTGTTAATAACAATAAATATTGTTATTATGTTAGATGAAATTTCTGGTCTAGAATAGGGTTTCTCAACTAGGGGCAGTTTTGTCCCTCAGTGGACAATTGGCAATGCCTGGAGACATTTTTGGTTGTCTTGACTGGGAAGAGATGAACTCTTTTTTTTTTAAACAGTATATTTAGGTGATAAACAGTAAGCATAGCTTTTTTTTTAAATTTTATTTAATAAATTTAATATTTTATTAAATTTTATTTAATTTTATGACAGAGAAAGATAGTGAGAGAGGGAACACAAGCACAGGGGGAACTGGAGAGGGAGAAGTGGGCTCCCCGCTCAACAGGAAGCCCGATAGAGGGCTCGGTTCCAGGACGCTGGGATTATGACCTGAGCCGAAGGCAGACACTTAACAACTGAGCCAACCAGGTGCCTGGATAGATGAACTCTTGCAAGCGAGAGGAGAGAGGCCAGGGATGCTGCTTAAAGTCTTATAATGTACCTGATGGCCCTCCCAAGGATTTCTTTACTCCAGAAAGTCAGTAGCAACATGGTTAAGAAACCTTTGTCTAGCAGGATGGGAGGGAACAGGCAGAGGATGTAGCTTTGACAATCAGTGTGGCAATCATGTGGCTGAGCAACTGCTTTCTGGGTGGTGATGCCTTTTCAATATTCCACCCATCAGATGTATAATTTAATAATCCCATTGTGTTTTATATCTAGACAAAGCTTCGCAAAGGTCGGATGGATAAATAAATCATAAAATGGCAAATGTTAATATGAAACAGATGGTACCCAACCTTCAATCTACTTTCCTGCCCCTTTATTCATTGACAGAATAATCGATGTTCCCCAGGTTTGATCTTGGCTCTGGTTCCTGGCTGCATGACCTACAATTGTTGCTGAAACTGTAAAGTGGAGGTAATGATAGCTTCCCTTACAATTGTTGTGAGAATTAAATGAGAATGTTCAATAAATATAAAGTGTCCTGCACAGTCTCTGAATAAATGGCAGCTATTAATCAGAGAAGATCACATTATGCTCCAAATGATATAAGTCATAGAGCTTCTGTGGCCCCATAAATTACAGAATTATTATATCTTACATGAAGACAGAAATGGAAATGATTATCTCTTTTGATGGAGAGCTGTGTTGTGAATTACTTTTTTAAACCTTCGGGTAGATGAGTTATATGTGAAAAGCCCTGGAACGCTAAGTGTTTTTACAAGATTTGTTACTGGCAAGAAATGGGCAAGCATAAATGAGATCGGTCCAGAAAGATTACCCTGCAAACTTGCTGATATGCTGTCTGCTCAAGTAGTGACAGATCATAAAACTGCTGAGAAAGACAGTGGCATAGGCCCTGGAAATATAAAAGACACTGTCCCTGGATCTTAACAAATCCAACTTTTTTTCAGGATTTATATAGCTACACTTAGCATCATAGTCCTTTTTATGTGTGGTACAGGAAATTGACCTGAGTTTGGATGAAGGTAAGAATTATCAGCAGTGACTCTGTCACTATTCCTGGGCCAGTACCATGTGGTTTTTGTGAGTCAGGAGTTTGAAGTAAGTTGTAATGACCCAACTTCGCGGTGTTAGAGCAGTGTGACCTTGAGCCGATTCAATATCTCAAAAAAATTCTCTCTTCTGGACAATGGGGAAATTGATCATACCTACTTCTTCAGTTGTGTTGATTAAATTGAGTCATTCATGGGAAGTACTTTGTACAGCACCTGGGACTACAATTGTCATCATCAACATCATTACCATTGATGACTTATAACGCTATTAACTCTTAATGTGTTTTTTTTCTTAAGGTTTTTTTTAAAGTTTTTTTTTTTTCTTAAAAGGTTTTAAAGGCTAGAGAGAGCAAGAGAAAGTAAGAGCATGAGTGGAGAGGGAGCAGAGGGAGAAGCAGGCTCTCCCCTGAGTAGGGAGCCAAACTTGGGGCTCAGTCTCAGGACCCTGAGATCAGAACCTGATTTGAAGGCAGACATTTAACAGACTGAGCCATCCAGGTGCTCCAAACACATTCTTTTGTTAAAATAATTTGTACCACCGCACTTTTTAGCTTAGTTTAAAAAGAACTCTTAAAATGTTTTTTCTGCATGTTTTTAACTTTGAGATAATTAAGTTCCTAGATAATGGGCAGCTATGAGTTTTCTGATTATATGAGTTTTCCCATTGTATGAAAAGAACAGAGGATCTGTCTGTGTGTTTTGTGGGCTTTTTCCTTTGATAATTTTTCAATCTGATAATATTTATAGAATCTCTTCTCACTAAATTATCTGTTTTTCATTTACCTATCTGCCATCATCTACTTTTCTTTCCTCTGTTGTGTGATCAGTTAGTCACACAGCATTCACAATCGCATTTGGCTTTGGAAGAACTCCTTAAATGTTTGAAACTTGGACATATGTCAACAGAGGCGCTTCCTGGTGGTGTCTGACTTCTTAAAAATTGGGAGATGAGACAGATGATAGCAGAAGCAGTCCACAAAAGGCAAACGCTGACCATGTATATACATGGTATTCAGGGAAACTTTCATGCATTATGTATTTGATATCTCAGCTCTTTAGGTAAAAATGGCCTGCAGGCAGCCATTCCTTTCCCTCCTCACCACAGCAGGCATCCCTAGTTGATTATAACATTCATTTTCACTGGCCTCAGAGTAGTTTTCAATTCACAGTCAAAGCAGCCATTACTTATTGATTAATGTCAGCAAACCTTAATGAAATTTCTTCCTCATCCCTACTTGCTCAGAGACCCCAAAATGCTGGTATGGACTCTAAGATAAACTGCAGGAGTCATTTAAATATTTAGATTGGGATCCAAACATTACCTGCCAAAATTTAAGAGGGAGGAGATATAGCAACAGGAACTTTTGTGAGGAAGGCCTTAGTTTATTGTGTTATATAAATCAACAAGTTCGTGTGATGGGATGCTACAGAGTCTATTGGCTGGTGATCAGATGAGGGAATCTGAAGACACACTGTTTGAAGGATTTGACACAGCCGTGCAAACAATCTACTTCTATGGCATCTGAATTTGGTGGATTTGATAGCTAATATTAATAATTGAGGAAGTCTAGTGACCTCTGTTTTATTTATTATATATTTATTTATTATTTTTTTTTAGTCTATCTATCTTTGTGTGTGTGTTGGTAATCTTTTTTTTTTTTTTTTTTTTTGGTTTTTACTTAAATTCCAGTTCGTTCAAATACAGTGTGATATTAGTATCAGGTGTACAATATCAAGTACCCTTCTTAATCCCCATCACCAATCTCACCCATCCCCTTCCCCCACGTATCCCTCTGCTAACCATCGTTTGTTCTCTATAATTAAGAGTCTGTTTCTTGGTTTGCCTCTCCCTCTGTTTTTTTTTTTTTTTGCCCCTTTGCTCATTTGTTTTGTTTCTTAAATTCCACATACAAGCAAAACCCTATGGTATTTGTCTTTCTCTGAATGACTTAGTTCGCTTAACATAATAACTCTCTAGTTTCATCCACGCTGTTGTAAATGGAAAGATTTCATTTTTTTTTATGACGGAGTAATATTCCATTGTATATATATGCCACACATCTTTAGCCCTTCATCAGTTGGTGGGAACTTGGGCTGTTTCTGGCTGTTATACATAATGTGCTTATAAACATCAGGGTGCATGTATCCCTTCAAATTAGTATTTCTGTATTCTTTGGATAAATATCCAGTAGTGTAATTGCTGGGTCATAGGGTATTTCTCTTTTAAACTTTCTGAGGACCTTATATATTATCTTCCAGAGTGGCTTCCCCAGGTTGTCCACCATCAGTGCGTGAGGGTTCCCCTTTCTCCATGTCCTCGCCAACACCTGTTGGATCTTGTATGGTGATTTCAATCATTCTGACCTGGGTGAGGTGGTATCTCATTGCAGGTTTGATTTGCATTTCCATGATGATGTGTGATGTTGAATATCTTTTCATGTGTATATTGGCCATCTAGATTTCTTCTTTGGAGAAATACCTGTTCATGTCTTCTGCCTATTTTTTAATTGGTTTTTTTTTTGAAGGGGGGGCGCTGTTGAATTGTGTCAGTTCCTCATAGATTTTGGATACTAACCCTTTATCAGAGATGTCATTTGCAAATATCTTCTCTCATTCAGTAGGTTTTCTTTTAATTTTGTTGACTGTTTCTTTTGCAGTGCAGAAGCTTTTTATTTTGGTGAGGTCGCGATAGTTCATTTTTGCTTTTATTGCCTCAGAGATGGATCTAGAAAGAAGTTGCTACAGCTGATGTAAAAGAGGATACTGTCTGGGAAAATCCTAGGATTTTCATGGTTTCAGATATCACATTTAGGTCTTTAATCCATTTGAATTTATTTTTGTGCAGGGTATAATGAAGAGGTCCAGTTTCATTATTTTGCATGTTGCTGTCCAGTTTTCACAAAACCATTCCTTGAATAGGTGATCTTTTTCCCCTTAGATATTCTTCCCTGCTATGTTGAAGATTAATTGACTATATTGTTATGTGTTCATTTCTGGGTTTTCTATTCTGTTCCCTTGAAATGTGTGTTTACTTTTGGGCCAGTGCCATACCATTTTGATTATACAGCTTTGTAGTATACTTGAAATCCAGAATTGTCCTGCCTCCAGCTTTGTTTTTCTTTTTTATGGTTGCTTTTGCTATTTGGGATCTGTTGTGGTTCCATACAAGCTTTAGGATTGTTCATTGTAGCTATGTAAAGGCTGTTGGTATTCTGATAAGGATTACATTGAATGTATAGATTGCTTGGGTATAACAATATTTGTTCTTCCAATCCATGAGCATGGAATGTCTTTCCATTTCTTTGTGTCATCTTCAATTTCTTTCATCAGTGATTTACAGTTTTCAGAGTACAAGTCTTTCACCTCTTTGGTTAGGTTTATTCCTAGGTATTTTACTGTTTTTGGGTGCAATTGTAAATGGGATTGATTCCTTAATTTTTCTTTCTGCTGCTTCATTATTAGTGTATTGAAAATGCAACAGGTTTTTATACATCAATTTTGTATCCTTAGGTAGATTCCACTAAGAAAGAGAATTTCCACTAAGAAAGTATATTGACTTCACTGAATTCATGTATCAGTTCTATCAGTATTTTTGGTGGAGTCTTATAGTTTTTCTATATAGATTATCATGTCATCCGCAAATAGTCAAAGTTTTACTTCTTCCTTAACAATTTAGATGTCTCCCACCCCTCCTTTTTTTGTCTGCTTACTGTCACTAGGACTTCCAGTACTATGTTAAATAACAGTGGTGAGAGTGGATATCCCTCTCTTATTCCTGACCATAGAGAAAAAGCTCTCAGTTTCTCCCCATTGAGGATGATATTAGCTGAGGGGTTTTTTTTGCATATGGCCATTATTATGTTGAAGTATGTTTGCTCTAAACCTACTTTGTTCAGGGTTTTTATCATGAATGGATGTTATACCTTGTCAAATCTTTTTTCTGCATCTATTCAAATGATCATGTAGTTCTTAGGCTTTAACCCAGGTGCCCCCTTATCCTTTATCTTATTGATATGATGTGTCACGTCGATTGATTTGTGAACATTGAACCACCTTTGTAACCCCAGAAAAAATTTCCACTTGATTGTGGTAAATGATTTTTCTAATGTATTGTTGGATTCAGTTTGATACTATTTTATTGAGAATTTTTGTATCTGTGTTCATCATGCATATTGGCATGTGGTTCTCTTTCTTAGTGGAATCTGCCTGGTTTTGGTATCAGGGTAATGCTGGCTTTATAGATGAATTTGAAAGTTTTCCTTCCTTTTCTATTTTTTGAAATAGTTTGGGAAGAAGTATTATCTCTTCTTTAAATGATTAGTAGAATTTGAATTCAGTTGTGAAGCCATCTGGCCCTGGACTTTTTTTGTAGGAAGATTTTTGATTACTGATTCAATTTCTTTGCTGGTTATCAGTCTGTTGAAGTTTTCTATTTCTTCCTGTTTCAGTTTTGGTAGTTTATATGTTTCTAGGAATTGACCCAATTTTCCAGGCTGTCCAGTTTGTTGTCAAATAGTTTTTCATAATATTCTCTTATAATTGTTTCTATTTTGGTGGTGTTGGTTGTTATTTCTCTTCTCTCATTTGTGATTTTATTTACTTGGCCTTTTTCTCTTTTCTTTTTGATAAGTCTAGCTAGAGACTTAGCAATTTTATTCATTTTTTTCAAAGAGCTATTTCCTAGTTTCTCTGATCTATTGTGTTTTTTTAGTTTCTGTATCATTTATTTCTATTCAGATCTTTATTATTTCCTTCCTTCTGCTGTTCTTTAGACTCATTTGTTCTATTTTCTAGCTTCTTTAGGTGTAAGTTTAGGTTATTTATTTGTGCTTTTTCTTTGTTCTAGAGATAGGTCTGTATTGCTATATAGTTCCCTCTTATGACTATGTTTGCTGCATCCCAAAGGTTTTGGACAATTGTGTTTCTATTTTCATTTCCATTTTTTAAAAGGTTTGTTTATTTATTAGAGAGAGAGAAAGCACAGAGGGGGGGAGGAGGGTGAGAGAGAGAGAGAGAAGTTCAAGAGGACTCCATGCTGAGCACAGAGCCTGACAGTGGGCTTGATCCCATGACCCACGAAATCATGACTTGAGCCAAAACTAAGAGTCAGATGCTTAACTGACTGTGCCACTCAGGCACCCTTTTTCCATTTTTTTCCCTTTCATTTCCTGGTTGACCTATTCATTGTTAAGTGAAATGTTTAAACTCCATGTATTTATGATGTTTCCAGGATTTTCTTGTGGTTGACTTCTAGTTGCATAGTATTGTGGTCAGAAGAGGTACATGGTGTGACTTCAGTTTTTTGGGGGATCTGTTTTGTGACCTAGTATGTGATCTATTCTGGAGAATGTTCCATGTATTCTTGAAAAGAATGTGTATTCTGCACTTTTAGGATGAAATGTTCTGAATATATCTGTTAGGTCCATCTGAAAATAACCCTATTTTATTTAATAGCTGTTCCACCCACCAGTTTTACCACAGGTACCAGTTTTTTAAAGGGAGAACCAGATCATAGAGACCAAGCTATAGTTGTTTTTATTTACATGAAAAAATAAAATAAAACTTACTCTAGTCAAATTTTTAACATGTGACCAAAAAATACTAGGGAATACATTTTAAAATCTCTACTACCAACTGTCTTTATGACCAAGAGAACATTAAAGCCTGCTCTATTCCTTTTCCTCAATTTTGCTATATAAAAATGACAAATTTAAGGGAGTTTCACATTGTTCTGTAGCATTTTTTTTTTCCATTGGAGCTGAAGGATCCTTGAGAATTCAGGCAACTTTTATGGCCTCAAGATTATCCTACAGGAGAAGAGTAAAGACATATAGCAAAGCAATTATTTTTTAAAAAAGTAAAAATCACGTCAGAAGTACTTAAATATGATTCAGTATTCAAAGGTATGCTAATGTGAATTTACTCTTAAAACTCAATTTGGATATTAATTATACTTGAATTCAAAAATAAATAAATAAATAAATGTTTTTTAAAAACCTTCGATTTGGGAGATAGTTATATTCTTTCCATCAAATATGAGACAGATTGTGATAAACTGTATATTAATATATATTACACATACATGCACACCAGATATTATCATGTAACTCAATATTAAAATTAGTCCCACAAGCTGGAAAAGGAGAGGGTAGTTGATTCCATTTGATAGGTGAAGAAACACATTTGGGGAGGTTATGTGGTCTTGGATAAGCCTCTCAGTCATTCACCTTTCTATTTATACATGCATTCTTTCCTTCAACAATATTAATTGCCTAATATAATAATGAAGAAGTAGAAGAGAAAGAACCCAAGGAAATGATCCTAATACATGTAAGATGCTTTTTATTTATTTATTACTTTATTTTTTATTTTATTTTAAAAAGATTTTATTTACTTCTTTGAGAGAGAGAGAAAGCACGAGCAGGGGGAGAAGGAGGGGCAGAGGAAGAAGTAGACTTCCTGCTGAATGGAGAGCCCTTTGTAGGCTCAATTCCAGGACTCTGAGATCATGACCTGAGCTGAAGTCAGACCCTTAACTGACTGAGCCACCTGGGTGCCCCATAAAACATTATCTTTTTAAATGCTCACATAGACAACAAAAGTTGCACATATGTCCTTGACTTCCAATCTTGCCTTGCTTTTTACTAGTTAGTTGTGTGAAGTGCGTGTGTGTGTGTGTGTGTGTGTGTGTGTGTGTGTGACTGGCTAATCTGTTGAAAGCCCTATTTTTTTTCTTTTAATGTATGAAATGGAGTTAACAATGACTTCACAACCATCCTTCAACACTTGCTTTCATATACCCTGTGTCACCAACAGTCATCTTTGTGATGTTTAGGCCTAGTACACAGATGCCAAGATGGGCTTCTAGAGCTCAGTATGATGACAAAAAAATAAATCCTGTGGATATATAATTGCAACACCACATGGTGAGCTTCACAAGAATTTAAGCCTAATGCCAAGGCAGCAGAGAAGAGATAGTTCTTTGTGCCTGAAAGAATTGTCCCATCAGACTCACCCCAGACTCAAACCTAGATTTCAACGAGGTGAGTATTAGGAGAAGTTTAGTGTGTTTTTCTACTACAACTAGTGACTTGTTTATGGTTGGTTGGTTGGTTGGTTGGTTTCTTTCTTTCTTCTTTTTCTTCCTTCCTTCATTTGTTTGTTTCTTTCTCTCTCTCTCTCTCTCTCTTCCTTTGTTTCTTTCTTTCTCCCTATCTTCTCTGTTTATATATGTTCCATATATTATACTATTTCTCTAGCTCCTGATTGTAATACTTTCAGGCAATTGTGGGCGATTTTCCCCAAACCTGTTAATTCTACAAATGTTTATTAGTTTTAGCGCTAGCTCATTTTAAAAATAATCTTTAATTTATACTTAAACAACTAGCCACACTGTAGATAAAACACTGCTGCTTATGAATTCCTGAATGTGTAACTTTCTTTTGGTATCATTTTCTACCAAATCCTGTTTTGTGAAAGGAGGCCGCCTACCTACAGAGGCACTGGTAAAAAGTGAGGGCAGGACCAGACACGTATGATCAGGGATAACTGAAGGGCTTTTTTGTGTGTGTGAAAGTGAGAATGCATGAAAAAAAAAAAGTCTATACTAGATGCCTTGTGTAGAGAGAGCACAGCACAATTCTGAGTTCTGTGGGACGTGGATGGTGACACTGTGTTTTCATTAATGTCTCCTGAGCAGATGTGGAAAATGTATACACGGAAAGGAAATAATAACAAATGGCCCGGGACACTTGGGTGGCTCAGTGGGTTAAAGCCTCTGCCTTCGGCTGGGGTCATGATCCTAGGGTACTAGGATTGAGCCCCGCATCGGGCTCTCTGCTGGGGAGCCTGCTTCCTCCTCTCTGTCTGCCTGCCTCTCTGCCTACTTGTGATCTCTCTCTCTCAAATAAATAAATAAAACCTAAAATAAATAAATAAATAATAACAAATGGCCCTAAGGTGTCGTTGAGGACTAATGCATAATTTCAAGGGAAATAATCCAACAAAGAGTTTGCATCCTGGAAATACCTGGGAATGTTAGCAGACCTCCCCCCCACCGACTGCTCTAAGCCATTTAAAACCTACCCGCACCTGAGTGATGCATGGAGCTATTGAATTACCGTATTGTACACCCGAAAGTGACATAATACCATATGTTAGCTATCTGTGGTTAAAATAAAAACTTTTTAAAAGTTTCTAACACTTGGAAAAAACCACGAACCTGCAAAAGCCGAGCAGGATAATCACATGCTGGAAAACTGTCCTTATTAATAAACTGCCTTATGAGCTTACAAGTGGCCTTCCTCCCCCGTGTTGCTAGCATTTCATGGTACTTTCCAACTGCAGGAGCTTTTAAATACTGTTGACAAAATGACGGAAGAACTTTATGCAAAGGCTGAGTCTCCCTTCAGCAAGCATTTGTAATATTGATTAAAGGCAAGTGCTATTTCAACGTGTGTCCTTTGGAAAATAGTCAACGATCATGTCAAGTTTTTTACTAAGCTCTACTACACAAAAGATACAAATACAAAAGGAACAAAAAATGCTCTTTATTAAAGGCATTTGCAATTTGTTCTATAAAATGAAATCACTATTTGTCGGAAAACTATATGGCTATATTCGCATATAGCATTGATATTTTAATACTAGATTTATGATAGTTTTGTATGTTTTTAAGATGAGAAGTACAGGAGGGATAAATGTTCTTCAGAGATTTTTTTTTTGCTATACATATTTGAGCATTGTAGAAAGAAATAATACAATATACAAATAATACAATATATAATACAAATCATACAGTATTTGGAGTTTCAGTCGAAAGTAGAATTCTTCCCAGTTAGTTTAAAGGTAGAGATACTAAAGAGACAGAGAATATTGAAGAGTCCAGATACTAATAATACCAGGAAGCTCAAAGGACAGGAAGGAGATGGGGAGGAAATGATGATCAGTGAGAGCTGGAATTGTGGTGGCCACAGGGCTGTTCAGGAGAGGGAGATTTTATGGAATATCTTACCCACTGCCAGAGATTCAATGTTGATGCAGGAACAAATGCTTTATAATCTCTTTCCTGTTATTCTTGACTCTTTTGGAGAGTGCCTACTGTTGGTTGACTCATTGGAGAAGCCAGGGGGTGAGAAGTCCCTGGTGATGCAGTCCCCAGCGGTGGGATCCCTCTGGCACAGAGCGGGGAAGGATGGAGAACGAATAGGGGGAGCATCTGCCATGGAGAGATACTTTCACAATATGTGTCAGCTCCAAGACTCCTCATGTTTTCATGGACATGGGAAGAGCACTGGAACCATGTTCCCCAAGGGTTTCCCATACATTTCTATTTAGAAGAGATACTCTGCTAGACACAAAGAGGAATGGTTTGTGATCAAATAGATGCATGAATTCACAAGAGTGGGAGAAACAGTCTATTAGCAGGTTGCTCTACTTAAAGCTTCTCAGACCTTTTAGACTTTGCAAATATTGAATTAAAGTTAATCTGAGACAGAGATTTCAATTCTTATTTCACAGAAACCATCCCCATATGAATGTGTTGGGGAATGCTGAAGTTACTGAATCAAAGTAGATATACAAGAGACATCCTTGGATAGCTGGGAAATAAGCTCTATTCCATTTATAGCATGGCCCATCCCTTTCTCTCTTCATAAAATTACACTACACTGCCCTTGGAGTCAGAAGAAATGTAAAACAAAAGGAAAAATTGTCTTCTCTTCCTCGCTTGCTTTAACTGTAGGTATTCCTGCAGTTTATGCTCCACTGCTCTGATCTTTCTTTCTTTTTTTTTTTTAAGTTTATTTATTTACTTATCTTTAGCAATCTTTATACTCAACATGGGATTTGAACTTGTGACCCTGAAATCAGGAGAGATCTTCTGACCGAGCCAACCAGGCGCCCCTGATCTTTCTTTATGCTATTTCTTAATGAATGGCCTCTAGGAAGAGGTGGTTGGTTCTGTTCTTTCCCCCATTTTCATTTTACCCCAACTAAAAACTGCCTCCCTAAGTTCTAGTTTGGAATATCTAAGTACAGATTTTTCAAAAGGATATTTGCTTAGCCATTCATCTCAGATCTAGCTTCAGGTTATCTAGTTGTTTGGTACTAGCTAAGTTGCTTAACCTCTCTTCAACTGAATTTCCTGATCTGTGATATTAAAGACTCAGTCTAAATAGAATTTGCATAAAATTGTTGCTTAAACATGTGGTTATGATCCGTTAATTCTCCTAAATTTCTGTGAGTCACTTAAATCTCCTGGAGGGAATTTTACATTCCTTTAAATCCACAAGTTCTGCAGAATGAGCTGGTCTAAGAAGTTGTTATTGGTGGTACAGAATTAGGATGGGGGGTTGGGAAGTAGAATCCAGAGTTGTTTCTTTGGTTCAAAGTTACCTCGTGGGGGGAGAGGGAGAGCACCTAGGTGGTTCAGAGGGTTAAGCATCTGACTTGATTTCAGCTCAGGTAGAGATCTCAGAGTTGTGGGATCAAGGCCCATGTTTGGCTCCAAGCTGGGTGTGAAGACTGCTTAAGATTCTGTCTCTCCCTCTCCCCCTGCCCCATTTTCCCTGAGAAAAAGAAGGAAAGGAAGGAAGGAAAGAGGGAACCAAAAGTACCTCTTTGGAAGAGACTGTGTTCAACTCCACAGTTTTGAAGCTTCCTGATTCAGGAGCCCCCCCAACAGACCATAGTTAATCATGTCAGCATATGAAGAGGGTGTCCTTGCCTGCATCAGCATAGGGTGCCTGGAGGAAGGACCTGCCCAGTCAGGCTGACACTGGCAGTCCTGAGGACGACTCTGGTCTAAATTCCTTCTATCCTCTGCCTCGAAATGAGGGTATCCCTTCTCACTTAGCTGTTCGTGATGAGATTGTCACTCCACAGGTGTTATCGAAGGATCCCAGGTTTTCAACTGGAATATATCAAAACCATAACAAACTACATTGTTTCCACTTGCTTAAGTTTTCCACCTCTCAAGATATCAGAACATGACTGACTATATGGATGTTTCAGGAACCCAAACCAACGTATAGGAGAAGAAAGTCTCTGTCCACTTAAGCATTGTCAGTAATTTCAGAGGGAAATCAAGGTCGAGCACACTTACATCATTATTATTAAGACAGAACTAATGGAAGAGCCTCAGAAGCAATTGTTAATTTTGGTCAATGCATTCAATTATTTGAACATTCCCATAGCTAATTAAATCTATCTTAACAATTAAAATAATAAATATTTCCCTCTTTACCCAGCTGTCCATCTACCTACCTTCCAACAATAGGTAACCATTTTTTAAATTCTTCCAAAGCATTTCTGTTCATATACCCTAAATCTGAATATTTACTTTTTCCAACCTTTACTGAAACATGGTAGCATATTACATAACTGTTTTGTAGCTTGTTTTTTTCCTTTCACTTAAAAAAATACATATTACAGGTCTTTCTAACTCAAAGCACAGAGTAGTCCATTAAATCCGTGTATCTGAATTAAAGAGAGAAATTTTGCTCCACTTGAACAGTTCACAATATCTGAAGACCTTGTTGACTGTGGTAAGTGGTGCTCCTACATCTGGTAGGCAGGAACCAGGAATACTGCTAAACATCTTACAAGGCACAGGATAGTCCCTCCCCCTTTAAGGAATTATCTGGTCCAGAATGTCCATAAAGCTGAGATTGAAAAGCTCTGTGTTATATTTCAATTGATATACCTCAATTTATTTTTCCCCTATATATGGGCAATTGAGTTAATTCTAAAATTTTGTTATTATAATAATGCACAATGAATAACTAGTTGCGTGCTTTATTTCACATATGAAAGAATATTTGTAAGAGGTAGAATTGATTGTTAAAAGTTAAGGAATTTTTAAATTTTGATACTGCCAAATTTCACGCATTAGGCGTTTTGTCAAGTTGTAAATGTT
The DNA here is from genome assembly GCF_022355385.1 of Mustela nigripes. Classification (NCBI taxonomy): domain Eukaryota; kingdom Metazoa; phylum Chordata; class Mammalia; order Carnivora; family Mustelidae; genus Mustela; species Mustela nigripes. Next base: position 35,010,021 of record NC_081573.1, read on the forward strand.
TTAGAAATTGTGAAGGTTTATTTCCAACTGCTTTGCCAACATATATGTTATTAAACATTTAAAAATTTACATACCTGAAAATGTAGTATCTAAATCTGTTTTAAAATTTCCTTTATTTTATCATGAGTTAGGCTGAGCATCCATTCATAATTAAGGGCTGATTAAATGTTCTGTTTTTCGTGCATCATTTTTCATAGTTTTTGCCCAGTTTTTATTATTTTAAAATTTATTTTTATTTTTAATTTTAATTCCAGTGTAGTTAACATACAGTGTTATATTAGTTTCAGGTATATAATGTTCTGATTCACCAATTCTATACATTACTCAGCGCTTGTCGTAAGTGTACACTTTATCCCTTTTGTCTATTTCACGCATCCCCCACCCGCCTCCTCTCTGGTAACCATCTCTTTGTTCTCTAGAGTTGAGTCTATTTTTTGTTTTGTCTCTTTTTTCTTTGTTCATTCTTCTTTGTTTCTTAAATTCCGCATATGAGTGAAATCATATGGTGCTTGTCTTTCTCTAACTTACTTTGCCTAGCATTATACTGTTGAGTTATATCCATGTTATATCCATGTTTTTTGCAAATGGCAAGATTTCATTATTTTTAATAACTGAGTAATATTCCTGTGTGTGTGTGTATGCGTGCGCGCACACATATACACACACTCTTCTTTATTCATCTATTGACAAACACTTGGGTTGCTTCCATCATTTGGTTATTATAAATAATACTGCTATAAACATAGAGGTGCATACATCTTTTCAAATTACTGTTTTTATATTCTTTGCGTAGATACCCAGAGGTGGAATTTGTGGATCATAGGTTAATTCTGTTTTTAATTTTTTGAGGAACTTCCCGATTGTTTTCCACAGTGGCTGCACTAGTTTACAGTCCCAACAACAGCACACAAAGGTTCCTTTTTCCCCACTTCCTTGCCAACACTTATTGTTTCTTGTATAGTCTTTGCCCTATTTTTGAAAATCAATTTGATTTTCTTTTTGTTGTTTCCAGGGCTATTTTTTTTTTCCTGTTTGTGATTACAATTTGTATACCTGGTTTGTCACTTGCATTCTGACAATATGTTTTAAAAATTTTACTTTTATGTATTTCTCCATGAAGATTTTGAGTTTTGATGGATTTGTTTTTTTCATGGTTTCTTTGCTGTGAGCCACATTTAGAAAAGGCTTTCTGCTATGGGGTTATTAAATAATTTGGAATGCAAAGTCTTATTGCTTTTATTATTTTATTTTTATAATGAAATCTTTGGTATTTGGCAATTTATATTGTATTATGGATCCAGTTTTGCTTTTTTCTCCCCTCCTCCAGTTAGTTAAGTAGCTGTCTCAACAAATTTTTTGAATAGTCCATATTTTCCACTGATTTGATTTTTCCATCTTTATGTGTGTTTGAGTTTGCTCCATGTATTGTGTTCCATTTGTCTGTCCTTTGTTCATGAGGTGGTATTAAGGGACTGAGTTCATGTTTATTGCTTTTCTTTTTTTAGAGCTTTTCCCCTTGGGCATGCTTGCTTATTCATTTTTATGAAATTTTTTACAGCTTTATTGAGCTCATTTGAAGTATGTGATTCAATGGTTTTCACTAAATTCACAGATTTATGTGACCATCATCACAACTGTAGAATACTTTCATCACCTTAAAAAGGAAACACTTCCTTTTAGCCATCACATCTCTATTAACCACCATCTACTTTCTGTTTCTATAGATTTTCCTCTTCTGAATGTTTCATATGAATGGAATCATAGCACATGTGGTCTTGTTTGTCTGGCTTTTCCCACTCACTGAATATTTTCAAGATTCATTCAAGTTGTAGGGTGTATCAGTACTTCATTTCATTTTATGACTGAAGAATATCCCATTGTATGGAGATACCATAGTTGAACCATTCATCACTTGATGGACATTTGGTTTGTTTTCACCTTTTGGCTATTATGAGTGCTGCTAATGTTTTTCAGGTGCAGATATTTTGTTGTGGGTATCTGTTTTCATTTCACTTGGGTGTATAGCTAGGAACAGAATTGCTAGTAATTTTCTTTGTAATCATTTGAAGAACCACCAGATATTTATTTTCCTACCAGTAGTATGATTTCTGATTTCTCCACATCCTCATCAACACTATTGTTTTTTGACTTTGTGGTTCTGACAATCCTAGTGCATGTGAAGTGGTATCACTCTGGTGTTAATCCACAAGAATTTTAATTAAGTTTGCTAACTTAAAAATAAAAGACATTTTTACCATTTAATTGTAGTCACAATTTAGAGAAAATTGACATAGGTAGATACTTTAAATAATCATATAATTATCATACTTACTAAATTTTCTACCATATAATTCTTACAGACATTTCTTGTTAAATATATTTTCATAGGTTTTTTATTTATTTTACAAGTTCATATATTCTAAGTCTCTTAGCTGGTTGTTTTGCTGGCAGGAAAGCTATTATTTAAAATGTGAAATTTCTACCTTGCTAATTTACATTTTTATAGTGGTTTTTAGTTGGTTCTTTTGAGTTCTTTAGACGTGAAACCAGAATAGAATTTTACTTCCTCCTCCTTTCCAATTTTATACTTCATATGCTTTATTCTTTTCTTTTTCACTAAGTATAATGCTATCCTTTGGGTTAATATACATTATGTCACAACAATATTAATATTTGAAAGTTTTTAAAAGTAAAAAATAGATGCCAAACTGTAGTAAATATCTTTTCTTTGTCTAAGAAGTTAAACAACACTTGGTCATGATGTATTATTCTTTTGATGTGCTACTATATTCTAACTGCTAATATTTTATTTAAGATGTTAGTTTTGATGATCAGAAATGAGATTGGTTTGTAATTATCTTTGAGGGCTTGTGAGGGAGCCAAGCCAAATTAAGTATCAATTTTATTTATGCCTGATTAAAATAAATAATTAAATTTTAGTTCATTTTATGCTCTGAGGCCGTTCAAAAACCACTGGAATTATTTGTTCTTTAAAACTTTGGTAGAATTATCTTGCAAAAGATTTTGGGTTTGGTGATAGTCAGACTTGTGGACCCCAATGATATCTATGTTTTAATTTCTAGAACACTTGAATATATTAGGTAACCTAGTGGCAAGGGAGAAAATTACAGTTGTAGATCCAATGAAGGCAGCTAATCACTTAACATTAAAATGAAAAGGTTAGGGGCACCTGGGTGACTCAGTGGGTTAAAGCCTCTGCCTTCAGCTCAGGTCATGATCCCAGGGTCCTGGGATCGAGCCCCACATCAGGCTCTCTGCTTAGCAGGGAGCCTGCTTCCTCCTCTCTCTCTCTGCCTGCCTCTCTGCCTACTTGTAATCTCTGTCTGTCAAATAAATAAATAAAATCTTTTTAAAAAATGAGAAGGTTATCCTGGTTTATCAAGGTGTGCTCATTATAATCATAGCGTCCTTTAAAGTGGAAGATGGAGACAAAAGAGATACAAGTCAGAGAGAGAAGTGAAGATGCTTTGCTGTTGGCTTTGAAGATGGAGGAAGGGACATATACCAAGAAATGCAGGTGGTATCTGATGCTGGGAAAGGCAAGGAAATAGATTCCCTCCTAGGGCCTCCAGAAGGAATGTATCCCTGCTGACACCTTGCTTTTAGCCCAGTGAGACCCTTTCAGACTTCTGACTTCCAGAATTGTAAGAATAAATTTGTGCTGTGTTAAGTTACTAAGCCTGTGGTGATTTCTTACAGCAGCAATAGGAGATTTTTTTATAGTTTTATATAGATAGAGTGAGCTATATATATTTAACTGTATATATATATATATATGTATAGTTATATATATAGTTATATATGTATGTGTATATATACAGTATATATAGTTATATATGTATGTGTATATATGTATGTATATATGAGATACATATATGTATACAACATATATGAGAGTTGCAACATTGGTATGAATGTGTATATGTATTTATGAATGTATGTCAGCGTATTGATACTGAATTCATGAATTCAATTCTAGTGTACATATAAAATAGTTCCAGTATTACTAATCCATACATACCCACGTGAGAAACAATTTACCAAGTAGAGTATAATGTTTATGTACAGTTGTTTGTTTTTTATCATAGCCTTACAGAATCCAGTCAAAATATCTTTTTAACTTTTCTTTTTTAAAATTTATTTATTAATTATTTTTATTAACATATAATGTATTATTTGCCCCAGGGGTACAGGTCTGTGAATCATCAGGCTTACACACTTCACAGCACTCACCATAGCACTTACCCTCCCCAATGTCCATAATCCAACCACCCTCTTCATAGCCCCCCCAACAACCTTCAGTTTGTTTTGTGAGATTGAGAGTCCCTTATGGTTTGTCTCCCTCCTGATCCCATCTTGTTTCATTTTTTCCTTCCCTGCCCCCCAGGTCTCCAACTCTGCCTCTCAAATTCCTCATAACAGGGAGATCATAGGATAATTATCTTTCTCTGACTGACTTATTTTACTCAGCATTATACCCTCTAGTTCCATCCACGTCATTGCAAATGCCAAGATGTCCTTTCTTTTGATGGCTGCATAGTATTCCTTTGTATATATATACCACATCTTTATCTATTCATGTGTTGATGGACATTTAGGTTCTTTCCATTGTTTGGCTTTTGTGGGCATTGCTGCTATTAACATTTGGGTGCACGTGCCCCTTCGGATCACTGCACTTGTATCTTTAAGGTAAATATCCAGTAGTGTGATTGCTGGGTCATAGGGTAGCTCTATTTTCAACTTTTTGAGGGCACTCCATGCTGTTTTCCAGAGTGGCTCACCAGCTTACACTCCACCCTTTTCTCTGCACCCTCGCCAACATCTGTCGTTTCCTGAATTGTTAATTTTAGCCATTCTGACTGGTGTGAGGTGGTATCTCATTGCAGTTTTGATTTGTATTTCTCTGATGCTGAGTGATATGGAGCACTTTTTCATGTGTCTGTTAGCCATCTGGATGTCTTCTTTGCAGAAATGTCTGTTCATGTCCTCTGTCCATTTCTTGATTGGATTATTTGTTCTTTGGGTGTTGAGTTTGGTAAGTTCTTTATAGATTTTGATACTAGCCTTTTATCTGATATGTCATTTGCAAATATCTTCTCCCATTCTGTCAGTTGTCTTTTGGTTTTGTTGACTGTTTCCTTGCTGTGCAAAAGCTTTTGATCTTGATGAAGTCCCAATAGTTCATTTTTGCCCTTGCTTTCCTTGCCTCTGGTGATGTTTCTAGGAAGAAGTTGCTGCGGCTGAGGTCAAAGAGGTTGCTTCTTGTGTTCTTCTCAAGGATTTGGATGGATTCCTGTCTCACATTGGGGTCTTTCATCCATTTGGAGTCTATTTTTGTGTGTGGTGTAAGGAAATGGTCCAGTTTCATTTTTCTGTATGTGGCTGTCGAATTTTCCCAACACCATTTGTTGAAGAGACTCTCTTTTTTCCACTGGACATTTGTTCCTACTTTGTTGAAGATTAGTTGACCATAGAGTTGAGGGTCCATTTCTGGGCTCTCTATTCTGTTCCATTGATCTATGTGTCTGTTTTTTGTGCCAGTACCATACTGTCTTGATGATGACAGTTTTGTAATAGAGCTTGAAGTCTGAAAATGTGATACCACCAACTATGGCATTTTTTGTTTTTTTTTTTTTTTTCAACATTCCTCTGGCTATTCAAGTTCTTTTCTGGTTCCATATGAGTTTTAGAATTATTTGTTCCATTTCTTTGAAAAAAAAAAAAGATGGTGTTTTGATGGGGATTGCATTAAATGTGTAGATTGATTTAGTTAGCATAGACATTTTCACAATATTTGTTCTTCCAGTCTATGAGCATGGAATGTTTTTCCATTTCTTTGTGTCTTCCTCAATTTTTTTCATGAGTACTTTATAGTTTTCTGAGTATAGATTTTTTGCCTCTTTGCTTAGGTTTATTCCTAGGTATCTTATTGTTTCGGGTATAATTGTAAATGAGATTGACTCCTTAATTTCTCTTTCTTCTGTCTTGTTGATGTATAGAAATGCATCTTATTTCTGTGCATTGAGTTTATATCCTGACACAACTGAATTCTTGTAAGAGTACTAGCAGTTTTGGTGTGGAATTTTGGGTTTTCCACATAAAGTATCATCTACAAAGAGTGATAGTTTGACTTCTTCTTTGCCAATTCAGATGTCTTTTATTTCTTTTTGTTGTCTGGTTGCTGAGGCTAGGACTTCTAGTACTATGTTGAATAGCAGTGGTGATAGTGGACATAACTGATCTTAGTGGAAAAGCTCTTAATTTTCCCCATTGAGAATGATATTCACTGTGGATTTTTCATAGATGGTGTTGATGATATTGAGGAATGTACCCTCTATCCCTACACTTTGGAGAGTTTTGATCATGAAAGGATGCTGTACTTTGTCAAATGCTTTTTCAGCATCTACTGAGACTATTATATGGTTCTTGTTCTTTCTTTTACCAATGTATTGTATCGCATTGATTGATTTTTGGCCATTGAACCAAACTTGCAGCCCAGGAATAAATCCTACTTGGTCGTGGTGAATAATTCTTTTAATGTACTGTTGGATACTATTTGCTAGTATTTTGGTGAGAATTCTCACATCTGTGTTCATCAAGGATATTGGTCTGTAATTCCCTTTTTTGTAGGAGTCATTGTCTGGTTTTGGGATCAAGGTAATGCTGGCCTCCTAAAATGAATTTGGCAGTTTTCCTTCCATTTCTATTTTTTGGAACAGTTTCGGGAGAATAATTCTTCTTTAAATGTTTTGTAGAATTCTCCTGGGAAGCTGTCTGGCCCTGGGCTCTTGCTTGTTGGGAGATTTTTGATGACTGCTTCAATCTCCTTACTGGTTATGGGTCTGTTCAGGTTTTCTATTTCTTCCTGGTTCAGTTTTGGTAGTTTATATGTCTCTAGGAAGGCACCAATTTTTCCAGATTTTCAAATTTGCTGATGTATAGTTGCTCATAATATGTTCTTATAATTGTTCATATTTCTTTGATGTTGGTTGTGATCTCTCCTTTTTCATTCATGATTTTATTTATTTGGGTCCTTTCTCTTTTCTTTTTGATAAGTCTGGCCAAGGGTTTATCAATCTTATTAATTCTTTCAAAGAACCAGCTCCTAGTTTTGTTGATTTGTTCACTGTTCTTTTGGTTTCTATTTCATTGATTTCTGCTCTGATCTTTATGATTTCTCTTCTCCTGCTGGGTTTAGGCTTTCTTTGCTGTTCTTTCTCCAGCTCCTTTAGGTGTAAAGTTAGATTGTGTACTTGAGACCATCCTTGTTTTTTGAGAAAGGCTTCTATCGCTATATACTTTCCTCTCAGGACTGCCTTTGCTTTGTCCCATAGATTTTGAACAGTTGTGTTTTCATTTTCATTTTTTTCCATGAATTTTGTTCAATTCTTCTTTAACTTCCCTATTGACCAATTCATTCTTTAGTAGGATGCTCTTTAGCCTCCATGTATTTGAGTTCTTTCCAACTTTTCTCTTGTGACTGAGTTCTAGCTTCAGAACATTGTGGTCTGAAAATATGCAGGGAATGATCCAAATCTTTTGGTACCAGTTGAGACTTGATTTGTGACCCAGGATGTGCTCTATTCTGGAGAATGTTCCATGTGGACTAGAGAAGAATATGTATTCTGTTGCTTTGGGATGGAACGTTTTGAATATATCTGTGATGTCCATCTGGTCCAGTGTGACATTTAAGGTCTTTATTTCCTTGTTGATCTTTTGTTTGGGTGATCTGTTCATTTCAGTGGGGGGGGGGGGGGGTTAAAGTCCCCTCCTCCCTTTTTTTTTTTTTTGGTGGGTTTTTTAAAATTTTTTTTTTTTTTTTGTTTTTTTTTTTTGGTTTTTTTTTTTTTAGGGGGGGGGGGGGGGTGTTAAAGTCCCCTACTACCATTGTATTATTGTTGATGTGTTTCTTTAAAAATTTTGTTGTTAATTGGTTGATATAGTTGGCTGCTCCCATGGTAGGGGCATATATATTTAAAATTCTTAGATCTTGATGGACCCTTTAAATATGATATGGTGTCCTTCCTCATCTCCTATTATAGTCTTTGGCTTAAAATCTAATTTACCTGATAGAAGGATGGCCACTCCAGCTTTTTTTTTTTTTTTTTTTGCTGTCCATTAGCATGGTAAATTGTTTTCCACCCCCTCACTTTAAATCTGGACATGTCTTTGGGTCTAAAATGAGTTTCTTGTAGACAGCATATTGATGG